>NC_056750.1:491915057-491935057 GCF_019279795.1 Protopterus annectens | reverse complement strand
AGTCATCCAGATATGGAAATATCTGATAACCTTACAGTCAGAGATGAGCTGCAACTACTGCCAGATATTTGGACATAACTCGGACATGACTCAAAATAAATAAATAAATAATTTGTGTTAGTCCCCCTTATGTAATTGACTTAAATTCCGTCTTGTGTATATCAATGCTACATATGTTTCTCTCATTTTAGCAATACCTTTGTTTAGGAATTTTCCCCTGATGTATTTTTGTTGGCTGTTCTACTAGCAATGTTTTTTTTTTTTTTTTTTTTTTTTTTTTTACTAATTTTACTATTCCGTTAGTGGAACTTTTCTCCCTGGGCCTCTACAGAAAGTGGACATGCATCCAGCTAGATTAGCCCGGTCAACAAATGTAAAATAAATAAATAAAAATAAAATTTGATGAACACCATGGGGGCTGTGGTGAGACCAAACGGAAGCACCCAGAAGCAGTAGTGACTGGCTTCCAGCTTCAAATACAGAAAAGGTCTGGAGCACCTGTCCATTTTGATATGATAGTATGCATCCTTGAGGGCTACAGAGCTCGTCCAATCGCCCATTTTTAGGAGAGGTAATATGGACTGAATTGTGACCATTCTGAATTGTGTGTGCTTCACTGACTTGCTCAGAGAGGTCAGATCCAAGATAGGTCGCAGGTTCCCTGTTTTTTGGGTACTAAAAAGAATCTGGAGTAAACAGTCTATCTGACTTGATCAGGGGGGACCTCTTAGATTACTCTTTTTTGCAGTAACATTCTTATTTCCTGGGCCGTGTCCTTCCTCTGACTGGGTGGAACATTGGGAAGGCAAAATTTTTGTTTGGGAACATCAGAAAAGGGAATGAGTTATCCTTGGGATACGATCCTTAGCACCCATTTGTCATTTGCGATAGCCTCCCAGGCTTCTGGGTGCAAGAAGAAACATTCCGCGACTGCTTCCACAGGAGAGCAGTCTGGCAACAGTTCAGGATTGCTAGAAAAGCTTGTATGGGGCAGGTTCACACAATCCTCGATTCTGTGGACCCCCTCGGGCGTGCAGGCGGCATCACCCATTCTGACCATAACCCCAGGAGGAAAGTCTCCTTGAGTGTCCTGGAAAGGACCCTGCGACTTCTAAAACCACATCATCTTACATCCATGCTGGTTCCTGGAGAAGATCTGCTGTGGAGTAGAAAACTGGATCCTGATGGCAGACAGGTTCCTACCATCTTTTCTCACTCTGCATTAAAGTGGCACACACAGTGGGCCCAAACTAGGTGGAGCCACAGGGGGACATTAATAAAGGACTGTTTGAAAGGCTCCACAAAATCACACAGCCTCATCCAGGCATGGTGCCGTATGGAGATGCTGGAACCGGCCACCGTTCAGGTACCCTCTGCAGTGAGAGAGAGATAAGCCTCATGGACATATTGGCTAAGGAGTGTAGGGTGGCCAGCCTAGAAGAAAAAAAGACTCCCATTCCTCGGTAGGCATGGACCCTGGCACCAAGCTAGAAAGTTCCTGGACCAAGTCCCTTTGTAGTAGAGAAAATGCGACAAATAATTCAACTCCCGAAGTGTAAAGGTAGATGAGGTGTAGATGTTTTTTCCAAATCTGTCCAACGCTCTGGATTCTCAATTCAGTGGGTGGACAGAGAAGCTTTCCCGAGCCAGCATCTCCATGGCATCTACGAGGATTCCTTTAGTCCAGAAGCCTGTGTCAGCTGGAGCCCTCAAAATTTTGTCGGCGCATTTGGAAATTGGAATCACTGTACCCGGCTTCTTCCAGGCCCTCGATGACACCAGCTGGATGGGAAACCCAGGTAGAAGATGGGCCAGCACTGAAAGTCTCCCACAGTAACAATTCCTTTGGTGAAGGGGTATGGGTAGACCAACTGCCCTTTTGGCAAAGGATTTCAAGGATGTCTCCAAAGAAGACCTCATTGGGTGGTGATTTGGGAGACCCCCATGCCTTCCTCGAAATTGGCATCTGTAGTGAGGGATTCCGTAGGGGAATCCATGTGTATCCTTTTACAATGGTCTCTTCTGAGGGACCTCCTCGGGAGGGGGGGGTGCACCGTGGAGGCTTCGGAAGAAGCGTGGGGATCCACTAAAGGGGCGGTGTAGAGGCTTTCCAGGACCACCTGTCCATGTGGCAACTCAGAGGTCTCAGGCACAGTTTCAGTATGAGGTGTGGAAAGTTCTGTCGAGGTAAGTGCTGACGATCTCCTAGGAATGGAGAGAACCCTGTCCACAACCTCGAATGCAGAAAGACTCAGAACCACAGGGAGCTGTCTCACCAGAGCTGAAACCAGTGGCACAGACACCTCCTGGAGAAAAATCCTCCCCCTCCGAGGGGGGAGTCTAAGCTGAGCTGCCAAAGGCTGAGGCCCTGAGTGGAAGAGATGGCTATGAAAGCTTTGGTGTCGAGATCAATCCCCTGAACTTGTCCTCAATCCTACTGCTCCAAGACACACTTGGAGACGAGCAAGTAGGGGAGAACGTCAGAGGTGAGGAAGAGATCCCCATCAGCTCCGACAGTCTGGTACCAGGACTCAATGGAACTGACAACTCCGAAATCAGGGGTCAAATCAGAGAAGGAGCTACCAGGTGGAATGGGGAAAGCCTCATGGATTCAGATGCAGATGGAGTAGACATAAGCGCCATCTGGATCTGTGTCTCGAGAAATTGCCTCCTGAGCATACCAACATCTTTAGAGGACAAACTTTGGGAAGTTCCAGATGAAGTAGTGGAAAGGGGTCTGGAGGATCTTCATGGGGAAAGGGACAGAGACCTCCTAGTATGCAAAGACAGGAAAGACCCCAGCACCAACAGTGTAGGATGCTGTGGGAGTACCACTCGGCCCCGCAACAACAGAGGATGAATGCAGTGGAGGACAGGTTGAGGTCAATGAGCTCAGAGCTGAGCGAGTCTGCTCTGAAGGCTTCATCTTCTTCCTGGGCGGTTCCAAGGAAGACCATGCAGGGGAGTGTCTCCTGGATTCCCGGGACTCTATGGGCTTTTTTTTTGGGGGGGGGGGGCTTTGAGTCCCTGATGTAGAAGGTATCCCCGAGGTGGCAGGAGGAGGAAGTAACCCTTTTAAAATGAGTTTACTCGTCCTGTCCACCAGAACCTGGGGATGAAAAGCCCTTCAAATCTGACAGGGGGCATCCACGTGATGATGCCCCAAACAGTACACTCCCAGTGGGCATCAGATAAGGGGATCTTCCACCCACAGAAAGTGCACTTCTTAAAGCCTAATGGCTTCTGATCGGCCATGAGGAAAGAGAAAAGCAAGTAAAGAAAAGACAGAAAATAAGAATACATTTTCTACACAGTCAGCTGTGTAAGCATGCCTGGCGGGAGATTTATGTCTATCCTGGATTAACTTGTATGGTATGCCAGCATGTCTACTTGAGAAAATGTAAATAAGTTTTAAAATGTTGAGTATTTCCCCATTTATATAGAATGTTTAGAGAATTTTTCAGTGTTTAGATGCCTTTCTAATTGTGCATGTTTGAGAATGACACTCAAGTACTGTGGAGAATCAGCCGAACAGTGAGTGATGTCATTAGAATGTTCCTAGCTGCTAAGTGCTTATTTAAACAGCTGACTGCCAGAAAAATATTTTTTTCAAACTGACTGTTATTTTTAAAAATAAGACAGTTGAGACTCCTGAAGACAACTGAGACTGCAGTTTGTCAAATACTGAGCAGTTTTGTGAAGTACAGTCAGTTACAGTGTTGTGCAGTTGGTGGACACCCATGAAAAAGAACTCACCTAAAACTGTAAACATGCCTTTTACCTTGCTATTGTTTGTTAGATTAGATCAGGAACAACATTCCTTAGTTAGATTAGGAAAGCTTATTTACTAAGATAGTTTTTCTAGAATAACAGACTTCTACCCTTCAGTTTAATTCTACATTTCCGGCGATAGAGTTCTGGTGTTTATTGAAAGCTATTGATTTACAGTCTTGTAATCATCTTACTTATTAAAAGTTTTTCATTACTTTACATTGTGACTAGAAATCAGTGTTTTTCCTTAGAGATTAGAGAGTGCTTATACCCGTTTGATACTCCCCAGGACACTTCGAAGGCCTGGTGACTTATGGTCATAGCTATCATTTATTTTGATATTTAATGTTCTTAATTGGACACCTCTTTAGAAGGGCATGAAGACAACTCTGGTTGGTGGCAGACTTACCATATTTATTATGGGAAGGGAGACAGCTGGAAATATGTGTCAGACTTTCCCAGAAGTGTCTGGATGTGTGAGCTTTAAATTTACTTTGAGAGTGAGTGTATCAGTGGTCTTAAACAGGGACACATTGGTCTGAAGTGTATAATAAGAAAATACATTTGGGATGGACAGAGGTATGTAGTCCAGTCCCAGGAAATTAGAGCATGTTCCTATTGTGTTCTTAGGGGAAAGTTGTGAAATATTACTCCTGTTTACGTGACAGCCTCATACTGGAGTCAGTAGTGAGGCTTGAAGCTTGTTAGTTAGTTACCCAGGATAAAAAGAGATGTCACATATAATTCTCTAGTGGGATATAGCTGGACATCACAGACCTAACAGACAGAAACCCAAAAACTACATGGGGAAAAACTAGAGGAATAGAAAGAGATATGAAGGAAAGAAACTAAAATCTAAACAACACTCACAAAACTCAAGGTGAAACTCAAGCCAAGGAACTCAATGCGAACTCCAAGCGCGGCAAATGAGATCTGAGATACTCTGGGGAAGTGGGGCATTATGGGTAGGGAGGTCAAGTCAGGAGTCTCGAGCAAAAAGAAGGTGGCCAGTGGTCCTGAGAGATGGAACCATATTCCCACGATTAATGGAATGAAGTGGACAAAACCATATCGTAGGTTTGATGTCTCATCCAAAGGATGGCACACTCAGGAGTGCAGCACCTCCTGTACTGCAATGGCAACAATCCAAATACCAGGAGTGGGAACAGAAGCCACAGCCTTTGGTCTTTCAACACCAAAGGCAAGTATGCTTCCCGTTGAGCCATTGATCAGGTTGCCAGAATATATGTCGTAAGTCTTGCTTCCCTCTGACTGCAAGTAAATTATGGACAAATTTTGCATTATCAGCAGGACAAGAACTTAATCAACCTGCAAAGGGACTCTCAGAACCTATCCAGGGACTAGGCTTGTAACCTTTTTGGAATCAAAAGTTATGGCAAATCTGGATAAGATTTTAAAGAGCAAAGACATCACATTATCAAAGGAAGACATCACATTGTCAAAGATCTGTATAGTCAAAGCTATGTTTTTTCGGTAGTACCCTATGGCTGTAAAACTAGAAGCAAGGATGTGTATTGCAAAACTGATACTTTTGAACTGTAGTCTTTGGGAGCTGGAAAAAGCTTTTGAGGGTTCTGCAGACTACAAGATTAAATCAGTGCAAGGGATTAAACACAGACTGTTAAATGGAAAGCCTGACTGTAAAATTAAAATCACATTGACCCCATAATACGAATACAGAAGTCTCCTAGAGAAGCCAGTGATGCCAGGAAAGATCAAAGGCTAAATAAAAATGGGTGACAGAACTAAGGTGACAGCTTTAATGAAGTAATGAATATGAATTTGCAAGAGCTTAAAGAAGCATCTCTTGACAGACAGGCCTATTGTTCTAACATCCTTGAGATCACAAAAAGACTGATCCTCCCAGATGACAAAAAAAGGAAGTTCAGTCTTGCAGGCAGCATGCTAGTTTAAACTAACATTAACTGCCAAGGTCTTTTTATATCAACATTTTTTGAATGCATAACAGGCATTTTAGTGAAAGAAACTTCTCAGCCATTTGAATAATTTTAAACTCCCCTACAATCCGTATTTGTCCATTTTCTTTAGTGGTCTTCCACATCTGAAATATTTAACAGGACTGTTCATGCTACAGTCTGATCTTTCTTTTGGATGAGGCACAAGTGATCCAATAAGCAACAGTATTTTAATTCCATGGCTGCAATAACCATCTGCAGAGATTTTGTAGACCAGGAAAATAAAATCTGTTACTGTCTCCATTTCTTCCCCATCTAAATGCAAATAATTGACAGAGCTGGATGACATGCATTTTGATTTTTTTTTCTGATGTTGTGTAACATGTCAACTTTTGCATTTTGTACTTTCATGTTCATTAACAGGCTCTTCAATTCAGCCTCATTTTTAGCAAATGGATTGGTGTCATCTGTATATAAAAGGATGTTAATACTTCTCCCAGCATCTGCTTCATTTAACCCAACATTCTGCATGATATATTCAGTGTAAAAATGGAAGAAAGCAATGTGATAGAATACAGCTTTGGCATACTCCATTCCCAACTTTATAGCACTCAGTTGTTCCATGTTCAGTTCTAACAATTGTTTCTTATTTCTGTATACAGATTCCTCAGAAACAAATAAGGTGAGTCAGTACCCCCTTTTCTCCAAGAAACTGCTACAGTTTGTTATGGTCCACACTGTAAGAATTTAGAAAGGAGAAATAAATATTTTCTGAAATTCCTCCATTTCCTCCATTATCGACTGGAATTTGATCTTTGGTATCTCTGTCCCTTTAAAAAAAAACACCCTGTACATCTTGCAGTTCTCAGCCCATATACAAGTTTAACTTCTAGAGTTTTGAGAATTACCTTGAAAGCACGTGAAACAAGTGCAATGGTTTAATCATGTAAGCGAAGCAACCTTTGCAAGTACGGCTGGTGCAAACAGCCAAAATATCTCAATCCAAATGCAAAAAAAAAAAAAAAAAAAAAAAAAAAAAAAAAAAAGAGGCCAGCAGCAAATGAGTAAATATTTCCACATTTAATGTGGCAACACCAACAAAAACAGACCGGTTTCGGCAAACCTGCCTTCCTCAGTGACAAATGCACAAACATCAATGCAACAATTTATACCCTACTTAATTGTCACAATAAAAATCACATGTTCTTAGCCTCAGTTCCCTTAGCTTACCTACAATTGGTGATCAAGACCTGGAGAAAAAAGTGCACCTAATTTTATAATCCAACTTCTTTCTTTTTTATTTAATAAACCATGCCATCCTAATTTATTTGTTCTATCCCCCTGTATCTTATCAATTACCATAAAGGTAAATCTAGCTGAACTGTGTCTGACCACATGTTTATATAAAGCACTGGATGTGCATTTATTCCAAATATCACTAAAGTGGCTCAGACATGCATATTCGTAATGGGTGAGATGTTTAGCCTATGTAAAAGGCTGAGCAAGAACACATAGCCAAATAAACTAACCAATCTGTCCCACAATTAGCAAAAATTTTTATATCATATACTTTGCTTGTGTTCTTGCTGGAAAACTCTTTCGATTTAACCATAAACTTACAAACTGAGCAATGACTACAGGGGAAAAGAACCTACTACTCTATCCCCAGTTAATGTAAGCTGCTGATCCAAATGTTGGCCCTATTACCATATTTATAAGTGATTAAAGCATGACCCAAGGGTACGTCCCCTACGATAAGAAAATTGACATTTAGATGCAAGAATTTGAGACCGTTCATCATTAACTAACAAAATATTCCAATTGGAGCTAATAATCTCCCTGACTATATTAATAATTCTACCATACGTAGGTTACAAATCTAATATCATTGTTTCCACAAGATTTATCAGGACACTCCAATAATTCCAATCTAATTTGTGCCGAAGCCAAACTACTAGCAGAGACAATGTTATTATATTTGTAGCCCCTAACTTGAAATCTACGAATCAAATTGTCTTGATAGTATTGATATTTTTCTTGGGTAGAACAAATGCGTTTAATATGTAAAAATTCTGACTTTGGTATATTCTTGATGGTATGACTTGGATGAAAACTAGTTGCAAATAGTAAGTTATTATATTGGGGGTATTTCCAAAAAACTTCGGAGCTCAAAGTATTATCAGAATTTCTCATGATAACATCCAAAAAGTTAATTTGTTGAAAATTCCAGTTAAGAGTGAACTCAATGCCCCATTTATTATCATTAAGGTACTGTAAAAATTCCAATAAGTATGTTTCATCTGCCGTCCATATCATCCAACAGTTGTCTAGATATCTCCTTCAGATGTCCAGTTCCCCCATGAAAATGTTATGTGAACTATCATAAATCAACTGATCTTCCAAAAGTCCCATAAAAAGGTTGGCATATATGGGAGCAAAAGAAGCTCCCCCTAGCCGTAACCTGTACTTGCCAATAACATTCCCCCTGGAAGTAAAAAAAAACATTCTTAGTCAAAACATGTTTAGCCATACATACCAGTAGGGGGCTGAATCCTGGGGGGTATATATCTGCCTTAGCCAACCAATATTGTAATGCTTCAAGTCCTGCCCAATGAGGTACATTAGTATACAACGATGTTACATCTAATGTACATAATATCCAGTTAGATTCCAATTGGATATCAGATATTATTAAATTGGGTAGTGTCTTGAATTCTTGACTTAACCAATTTAAGTAATGGCTGTAAATATTTGGTCAGAAAAAACGTTAAAAGGTTCAGTGAGAGAACCCCTACCCGAAACAATGGTTCGCCCAGGTGGCCTATCCAAATGTTTTATGTATTTTTGGTAGCAGATATAAATACTGCTTCTGAGGATCTACAACTGTTAAATGCTGGGCTACAGATTCACTTATTATACCTTCCTCAATTGCTTGTTGAAGAAAAGAATGAATTTCTTTCTTAAATTTATTGGTGGTGTCAAGTGGCATATGTATATAGTGTCTTGCATCTTTTAGTTGTCTGTATGCCTCAACTGAATAGTAGCTAGAATCCATAATAACTGCTGCCCCACCCTTATCAGCAGGTAAAATTACAATGTTGGTATTTTTTTTCAGGTTAGTAAGTGCCTGTTGCTCCACAGCTGAAAGGTTATGCTTCAAAATCCTAGACCGATTAATCTTGAAATGTAGATCTTTGAGCACTGACTCTTGAAATACTGAAACATGTTCGTTCATTGGGACCATAAAGGTAGACTTATGAAATCTGAAGTCAGTCGACCTTTGAGAGTTTTCTTTAGAACCAAAATATAGTTTCAAATTAAGTACGTGACAAAATGACACTACATTTGCCACCTTATCTTCATCAACAAAAAAGCCAGGGACATAATTCAAACCTTTATTCAAAAGTTATTGTTCTACTTCTGTTAAAACTACAGATTAAATGTTATGCACATTATAAAAAATCATTTAACGAGGTGCTAGTACTTGCAACTAGGTTTCCACACTGTTGATTGTTTCTGTTTCCTACCTCTCCTGCGTTTAATATACCTAAAGGGTAATCAATGCTACGTTGTTTTTTTGGGGTGGGGGACCCTGGAGTATTCCCATGCTCTATATCTGTGGCTGATGAATCCTCACCAGAAGTACTACTATAACCCTAATACAGGCATTGCTGTATTCTGGACTTTAGAATAGTTCCTGTGTTGCCCATTTCCTTACTTGGATAGAAGGAAGCTTCTTTGTTCACCAGTGGGAGTGGGGAGCTTTGAGCAGCCTGTCCCCGGAGGAGTGATCTCAGCACAAGAATCTTGTAGTTTATTGGCAGTTTTGGGCTAATTTCTAGCTCTTTCAAGTCCCCTGTATAAAAACCCGCTTTGGCGCGGTTTTGCACATAGCGCAGCACCGCTTAATCGGGCTTAAACCATTCTCGGCTCCACAAAGTCTACTCTTCACTTTTTCCCTTAGATCTGCTCTCTCTCTCTGGTTTCCTCTCCAGTCCAGCTGATGAATCTGGGAATCCTGAGGCAATGTTACATCTGCCTCATGTACACAGACAACCCTCTCCTCCTCCCAACAAGTACTAATATATGCGAGAGATGCAACCATATAGCCAAACTGGAGGCTAAGCTCTCTCAACGCAGTACTGGCGCAGCCAGTCAGGAGGAGAAGATAACCACACACACCAAAAATCCAGTCGCACACAGACCTACCACATCAGCAAACCAAACACATAATCACACTAAAACATACTCAGAGGCTCTAAATACAAATCTGTCTAAGCAGCAGAGACCTCCAAAGCAGACATCCAAGCAACCGCTACCCCAAAACAAAACAAGTGTAACACATACTTCACAAAGTCAGTGTGCAAAACAGTCACAGCCCTTAAGGCTAAACAATACACCTGATACACTTGTAATAGGTGACTCTATTGTCAGACACACTGACATCCCACTCACCAGGTTGAACAAGGAGAAGGTCATGGTGAGATGCCTGTCGGGTGCCAGGATCCGCCACATAACACAAGCACTCCGGTCACTCCAAAGCAAGTACAAATATGACTCAGTCATTGTCCATGCTGGTGTGAATGACCTGAGACGTACCTCCCTGGACTACATGAAGAGAGACATATAGGAGCTCTCTGATCATGTAGCCCAGGCAGGTATGACCCTGACCTTGAGTAGCATCTTACCCTCACCAAGAATGATGCCACAGTATAAAGAAAAAATGATCAATTTTAACAATTGGCTAAAGTTCTGGTGTCATTCAAAGGGGATCCAGTGTCTGTCAGCCTGGGATGATATGCTTGACAAGCCACGTTGCTTCGCTAGGGACGGCTTGCACCTATCACCTCTGGGCTTTCGGATACTGGCAAAGGCTCTTGCCACCCCCATAGTGCCTTTTTTAGGCAAGGCTCAAAAGACAAACCCACCTCCATAGACAACACAAGGAAAAATAAACTAAGGGTAATGCTACTCAATGCCAGAAGTCTAAACCTCAAAATGCAAGCACTCGAAGCTCTCCTCAGTATGGAGAATATCGATGTCTGTGCAGTAATGGAGACCTGGTTCAAGGCTCCCGAGAGCATCCCAGCACTACCAGGTTATACCTCATACCATGCTTTTCGGCCCCAAAACTCGGACCGAACCACAAAGGGAGTGGGAGTATCCATATTCATCAAGGATACCCACAGCTCCAGGTTAGTGGCACTGCACGAAGCATCGGAGACCATCCATATGCAACTAACAATGGGCAAAACTGCCTTTCAGTTTGTAGCCTGCTACAGACCATCATCCCAAACTCAGGAACCTCACTCGGCTTTCCTGAGAACACTGGAGAATATGAAGGTCTCTCCAAACACCTTTATATTGGGTGACTAACTACCCAAACATAGACTGGGAGCACTACTCAAGCCCCAACACCCTAGCCCAAAGGTTCCTAGAATTTATAAACTCAAATGCTATGGAACAACTAGTCACCACTCCCACAAGAGGGGAAAAACATACTGGACCTGATCATCACAAACATGGGGACTCTATGCTCCACACCAGAGGTATACCCCTCATTGGTAAGACCGGACCATAAATTAATCTCTCTGGACATCCACATCCCGACCCCACCACCAGCCCAGAAAACCACAGTGAGAAACTTCTCAAAAGCTAATTTCACACTTCTCAAAACCGAGGTGAAATCATTCAAAGCCCCCGGGCCAGTGGAAACTATGGCCCAAACTGCAGAATCCTTTATAAATGCATTCTATGGACACCTTCAGGAATGCATGGATCATGCAATCCCAAATAAAACCAAGACCCAATCCTCCAAAGGCAGGCGTCCTTTCTGGTGGACCCCAGCCATAAATAAGCTATACAACAAAAGGAGGAAGCTACTACAGGATAGAGCAAAATCCCTAAAAAGGAAGGCATCACTGATCAGTACCAGCAAAAAACTACGGTCCCTCATAAAATCATCCAAGGCCAGCTTCGAGAGAAAAATTGCACAGGACACTAAAGATAATCACAAGGCCTTCTTTAGTTATGTTAGGAACCTGGGTGGCAACTCCCAGATATGTTTGGAGTTAGTCCAAAATGACAAAAAATACACTGAACCCACAGACATTGCCAACATCCTGGCGGACAGGTTCAGTGCAAACTCCCCCCCCCTCCACCCCCCCCCCCAAAAGAGCAAATATCTATCCCAGCAGAGAGTTGTCTCCCTGGCATCTCAGATGCTCAGGTGAGAGCTGCCCTCTCCAAAGCAAAAAACACAGCATCAATGGGACCGGACGGTGTCCCGGGCTGCGTCCTACACGAGCTCCAAGAAGAGCTAGAACCTCATATAAAGTTACTGTTCAATCTCAGCCTTACTACGGGATATGTACCCAAGCAATAGCGCACAGCAACAGTGGTCCCACTCCACAAAGGTGGTGCCTCAACGGACCCTGGAAACCATCGCCCCATAAGCCTGACTAGCCTGGTCTGCAAAGCTATGGAGCGGATCATCATGGAACTCAAAGACATTGGGGACCTACAGACGCTAGATCCTACCCAATTTCGGCTTTGTTAAGGGCATATCCTGCCTCTTGAACCTGGTTGACTTCTTCGAAACAGTCACCAAGGCCATAGATGAAGGGAAGGTAGTCCACACAGCCTACCTGGACCTCGCAAAAGCCTTCGACGCCATACCCCACTCGGGCATCATAAATAAGCTCTCCAGCTTAAATATCAACCCCTATGTCATAAGATGGGTTGCAAACTGGCTCAATGATAGAACCCACATGGTCAGAATTGTGGGAGCCATGTCAGACTCTAAACCAGTTACAAGTGGCGTCTCACAGGGCTCAGTCCTGGGACCGCTCTTGTTCGGTATAAATTTTTCTGAGGTACAGGCCAACATGGGAGGACTATGGCTGACCAAGTTCGCAGATGACTGCAAACTGGGTGCCATAATCGACTCTCCAGCAGACACAAGCATCCTCCAAAAGGGTCTCACAGAGACGGATAACTGGTCCCAAAGCCATGGCCTAAAGCTAAACACCAAGAAGTGTATAGTCATCCCCTTTGGGAAAAACAAAGTGCCCATAAATTACCACATAGGCGGTAATCCATTAAGTATGGAGGAAGTAATCAGGGACCTGGAGACCCAAGTTGATAGTAATCTCTCCTTTGACAACCACGTTGCCAAAGTGGTTAGAAAGACCTTCTATATAGCCCACCTTATCATGAAAGGATTCACATCTAGATCAAGGGAGGTCACTATGCCCCTTTACTCATCACTCATCTGGCCCATAATTGAATACAATGCCCCATTTGGGATGTACCTTACCCGACACCTGCAGCAACTGGAAAGACCCTAAAAGTACCTCACCAAGAGGATCAAGGGACTCAAACAGATGACCTATGCTGCCCGATTAAAGAAACTCCAGCTCTACTCAGTTGCATACCGCCTACTTAGAGGTGATCTGTGCCTGACGTATAAAGCCATGTCCAACCCAGAATTAATGGACATACTCCACCTCAAAAAATCCAAATCCACTAGAGCTACGCACTCAAGGGACTTGAACCTCAACACAGAAATTAATAGGACATGCTGGAGAGACAGATTTATAACCCAGAGGCTCCCAGCACTCTGGAATAGAATCCCAATCCATATCAGTTAGATCCCCTCACTGACGCTCTTCAAGAGGAATCTTGACGAGTGGATGGGAGATCGTAGGTTTACCCCGGGGATCACTTCTGTGTCACTACTAGACAAAGGCACAGTAAACTAACCTAAAAAAGGGCACAGTTAAACTCATTTTAAAGGGTGGCGAAAGCCAAAGACACTCTGGCTAGGCTGATAAATGCCCTAGGGCATACAGCCTAGTATCAACCTATGAACTAGTTTGGGATTATTTCAATATGGACCTTGGTCTTTTTCTCTTATATTTGGTTGTAGTAGTACCCAAATCCGAAAATTTGACACTTCTTTTAGACCCAAAGCGCTTACCCCACTGACCGTCCTCCATATTGCTATTAAATTTGTGGGTTTTCTTAAATCTCAAATGTTTCTCAAGTGTTAACAAATCCTTTGTTAGTTTGTTAAGACATATCCTACAATAGGTTTCACCTTCATAGATTTTAATCTCTTCACAAATTGACTGAACTTCCACAATATTGGCATCAATAGTACGTTCATAATAAGATGACAAGATATTAAAGCTCATGGAAGCACTTTGCTGTGCTTTCACCCAGTCTTCATTTAACTTGTCATCAATCACACGCACTAATGGTTGTATGCGAATTCTCAACCCTCTAGGAGTGATGTTTTTGGCCTGATAGGCTCTAAATAATTTTAAGTGCCAAACATTAGTACGTAGGGTTGTCATGCTTTTGGTTAGTTTAGCAAATAACTGGTTACAACAAGTAGCTGGATCTCAAACATCATTGTCCCCCATATTACCACTAGGTTCAGCTAACCCAAAAACCTGCAGGTCATGTTTATCTGCTGAAAGTCCTTGCAATATTGTCACCAAATCCATAATTATGTCCTAGTAACGCCTAAATATCAATATAGTTACCCAATACCATACAGTTGAATTATTATACAAAATAAACTGCTAACTCAGAATTATGCATTAAAAAACTAAATAGTTATTACTATAAATTTCAATAGTGGTAGTTTTAACAAAGACAATAATCGTATCATCAGTTTACACATGTAGCTGAATCAATGGTCAATACAAGCATATTCCACTGTTATAACACATAATATATACGACATAGTATGTATATATTTTTTATAGTCATATGATCAGAGGTCCCCACACAAAACGATATTACCGCAGTTTCACTTGATAACAGGATATTATACCCAACCACTATCGTAGTTAATGTCCGTTACCAGTATCTCAAAGTCAGTATAAATTATGAGATCATCCAATATAAGCCAAGTTTTCACTTTCACAGCAATAACAATATGTCCCTACTAAATTTCATGAAGTATAACGGCCGTTATTAAATGGTATATGTTGGAGCTGTGCTCAAGACTGAAACCATAAGGTAACGGATGAAACTTTTTACCAACTTGTGTGGATGCCCTTTACTGTACCTTAGGGCTAAGACTGTGTGGTGTGGACTTCGAATACTACTAGTACAATTTCCTTACTTCAAATCTGTTTAACTGAACTTGGTAATCTGCGTGTTGTTTGGTTACCGAATACTAGCAAGGAGAATAACTATGAAGATGGACTCAAGGCTGAATCAAAAATGGATTTGAGGGAAGCAGTTAGTGTTGGGTGCTTCGGCTTTTACGCGTTTTGGGACCAAAAGGTATGGTGTTTATTTGTCAGCAATGAAGTACTGTTTTTCTCAAGTGCCATAATTGCTCATTTGGGAAGTGCTCGATTGGAAAATAATTTTGGACATTATATATAGTGGATAAGCAGCATATCTTGGGTAGCTGCAGAATTGAACTATCTGCATTGGGGTATGTATTTTTTGTGACGACAACCATCATCGGCATTTAATGTGTAAACTGATGATACCATTATTGTCTTTGTTAAATCTACTACTATTGAAATAGTGGTAATATGGGGGACAATGATGTTCGAGATCCAGAGAATTCGCATACAACCATTAGTGGGTATGATTGATGACATGTTAACTGAAGACTGGGTGAACACTGCAAAGTGCTTCCATGAGCTTTGTTAATATCTTATCATCTTATTATGAACGCACTACTGATGCCGATATTGTGGAAGTTCAGGCAATTTGTGAAGAGATTAAGATATATGAAGGTGAAACCTATTATAGGATATGTCTTAAACTAACAAAGGATTTGTTAGCACTTGAGAAACATTTGAGAGATAAAAAAAAACACAAATTTAACAGAGATATGTAGGACTAAGAGGGGTAAGCCCTTTGCATCTAAAAGAAGTGGCAAATTTTCTGATTTGGATACTACTACAACCAAATATAAGAGAAAAAGACCAAGGTCCATATTGAAAAAATCCAAAAATAGTTATAGCAGTACTTCTGGTGAAGATTCATCAGCCACAGATATAGAACATGGGGATACTCAAGGGTCCCCCCCACCCCCAAAAAACAACGTAGCGTTGATTACCTTTTAGGTATATAAAATGCATAGGAGGAAGGAAACATGGAAACAATCGACAGTGTGGAAACCTAGCTGCAAGTACTAGCACCTCGCTAAATATTTATAATGTGCATAACATTTCATCTGTAGTTTAAACAGAAGTAGAACAACAACTTTTGAATAAAGGTTTGAATTATGTCCCTGGCTTTTTTGTTGATGAAGATAAGGTGGCAAATGATGTTATGTCATTCTGTCGAGTACTTAATTTGAAACTATATTTTGGTTCTAAAGAAAACTCTCAAAGATTGACTGATTTCAGATTTCATAAGTTTACCTTTATGCCCCCCAATGAACAAACATGTTTTAGTATTTCAAGAGTCAGTGCTTAAAGATCTTGATTTCAAGATTAATCAGTCTAGGATTTTGAATCATAACCTTTCAGCTGTGGAGCAACAGGCACTTACTAACCTGAAAAAAAAATACCAACATTGTAATTTTACCTGGTGATAAGGGTGGGGCAGTAGTTATTATGGATTCTAAACACTATTCAATTGAGTTATACATACAACTAAAAGATGCAAGACACTATATACATATGCCACTAGACCCCACCAGTAAATTTAAGAACAAAATTTATTTTTTTCTTCAACAAGCAGTTGAGGAAGGTATAATAAGTGAATCTGTAGCCCAGCATTTAACAGTTGTAGATCCTCAGAAGCAGTACTTATATCTGCTACCAAAAATACATTAAAATTTGGACAGGCCACCAGGGAGACCCATTGTTTCGGGTATGGGTTCTCTAACGGAAGCCTTATCGGTTTTTCTGACCAAATATTTACAACCATTACTTAAATTGGTTAGATAAAGAATTCAAGACACTACACAATTTTTGAAAATAATATCTGATATACAATTGGAATCGAACTGGATATTATGTACATTAGATGCAACATCGCTGCATACTAATATACCTCATTAGGCAGGACTAGAAGCATTACAATACTGGTTGGATAAAGCAGATACATAACCCCCAGGATTCAACACCCTACTGGTATGTACAGCGGAGCATGTTTTGACTAAGAATTTTTTTTACTTCCGGGGGAATGTTATTGGCAAGTACAGGGAACGGCTAGGGGAGCTTCTTTTGCTCCCATATATGTCGACCTTTTTATGAGATTTTTGGAAGATC
Source organism: Protopterus annectens (assembly GCF_019279795.1). NCBI lineage: Eukaryota > Metazoa > Chordata > Ceratodontiformes > Protopteridae > Protopterus > Protopterus annectens. The sequence goes on along the minus strand of NC_056750.1, from coordinate 491,918,091 downwards.
AGTTGACTTATGACAGTTAACATAACATTTCCATGGGGGAACTGGACATCTGGAGGAGATATCTAGACGACTGTTGAATGATATGATGGGCAGATGAATCATACTTATTGGAATTTTTACAGTACCTTAATGATAATAAATGGGGCACTGAGTTCACTCTTAATTGGAATTTCCAGCAAATTAATATTTTGGATGTTATTGTCATGAGAAATTCTGATAATACTTTGAGTTCCAAAGTTTTTTGGAAATATCCCCAATATAATAACTTACAATTTGCAACTAGCTTTCATCCAAGTCTTACCATCAAGAATATACCAAAGTCACAATTTTTACATATTAAACGCATTTGTTCTACCCAAGAAAAATATCAATACTATCAAGACGATTTGATTCATAGGTTTCAAGTTAGGGGCTACAAATATAATAACATTGTCGCTGCTAGTAGTTGGGCTTCGGCACAAAACAGATTGGAATTATTGGAGTATCTTGATAAATCTTGTAGAAACAATGATGTTATTAGATTTGTAACTACGTATGGTAGAAATATTAAAACAGTCAGGGACATTATTAATTCCAATTGGAATATTTTATTAGCTAATGATGAACTGTCTCAAATTCCTGCATCTAAATGTCAATTTTCTTATCGCAGGGGACCGTACCCTTGGGTCATACATTAATCACTATAAATACGGCAACAGTGGTCAACATTTGGATCAGTAGCTTACATTAACTGGGGATAGATTGTTAGGTTCTTTTACCTGTAGTCATTGCTCAGTTTATAAGTTTATGGTTAAATCGAAAGAGTTTTCCAGCAAGAACACAAGCAAAGCACATGATATAAATTTTTTTGCTAATTGTGGGACAGATTGGTTAGTTTATTTGGCTATTTGTTCTTGCTCGGCTTTTTACATAGGCCAAACATCTCACCCGTTACGAATATACATGTCTGAGCACTTTAGTGATATTCGGAATAAATGCACGTCTAGTGCTTTATATAAACATGTGGTCAGACACAGTTCAGCTAGACTTACCGTTATGGTAATTGATAAGTTACAGGGAGATAGAACAAATAAATTAGGATGGCGTGATTTATTTAACAAAAAAGAAAGAACGTGGATTATAAAATTAGGTGCAATTTATTCTCCAGGTCTTAATGACCAATTGTAGGTAAGCTAAGGTAATTGAGGCCAAGAACATGTGACTTTTAGTGTGACAATTAAGTAGGGTATAAACTTTTGCATTGATGTTTATGTATTTGTCACTGAGGAAGGCATGTTTGCCGAAACCAGTCTGTTTCTGTTGGTGTTGCCACAATAAACGTGGAAATATATACTCATATGGTGCTGGCCTCTCTTTTTTGCATTTAACCAGGTAAGCACCTAACATTGCCTTTTTGGTACAGGAAAGTATATTAAACTCTCTCAATCTAATGGACACTGACATGTTACAATAAATCATTGACTAAGCATTTTTTTGGCATTTAGCTTGAGACCATGTGTCCGTCTCAGTAAGGCCCTTTTGGAGAATGTCCATTTCAGCCGTAGAGTCAATTATGCCTCTCAGTTTGCATTCATCGGCGACCTTGGTTAGCCATAGTCCTCCTGTGTTTGCTTGTACTTCTGAGAAGTATATGCCGAACATTAGTGGTCCCAAGACCGAGCCTTCCGGGACACCACTTGTGACTGGTTTAGAGTCGGACCCGGAGCCCGCTATTCTTCCAGTGCGAGTTCTGTCTGTAAGCCAGTTGGCAACCCATCTCATGATGTAGGGGGTTTATGTTCAGGCTGGTGAGTGAGTTTTTCTAAAATTTCCGAATGGGGAATGGTGTCAAAACCCTTGGCGAGGTCAAGATAGGCTGTGTGAACCACCTTCCCCTCATCTATGGCCTTGGTGACTGTCTCAAAGAAGTAAACCAGGTTTAGTAGGCATGATCTTCCCTTATCAAAGCCGAACTAGGTCGGGACAAGTGTTTGAAAGTTCCCAATGTCTTTGTTAATGAGTTCCATGATGATGTGCTCCACAGCCTTGCAGACCAGGCTAGTCAGACTTAAGGGCCATAGTTACCAAGGTCAGTTGTGGCTCCTCCTTTGTGGAGCCGAATAACTGTTGCTGTGTGCCATTCTATGGGCATGTAACCTGTGGAGAGGCTGAGGTTGAACAGTGTCTTTAGTTGGGGGGTTAGTTTGTTCTGTAGTTCGTGCAAGACGCAGCCTGGAACACCATCTAGCCCCATTGACGCTGTGCTTTTGGCTTTTGATAGGGCTGTTTTCACCTGTGCATCTGTGATTTCCGGGACACTACACTTTTCCGGTATTATTGTGGGCTTTTTTTGAGGTGAGAGGGGGGTGAAGTTTGCAATGAATATATCTGCCACGATGTTGGCAATATCAGTAGGATCAGTATACTTTGTGCTATTTTGCACTAGCTCAAAGCATATCTGTGAGTTGCCACTTAGATTCTTGACATAGCTAAAGGCGGCTTTGCGGTTATCTTTCGAATCCTTGGCTATTTTTCTTTCGAAGTTAGCCTTGGATGATTTTATGAGGGACCTTAGTTTCTTACCGATTCTAATCAGAGATGACTTTCCTTCTTGGGATTTGCTTTTTTTCTGAACTAGTTTCCTCCTCCGACTGTATAGCCTGTTTACGGCAGGGGTCCACCAGACTGCTTTCCTTCTCTTAGGGGAGTGAGTCTTGGTTTTGCTAGGGATGGCACGATCCATACATCCTTGTAGCTGCTCATAGAGTGCATTAGTAAGTTCCTGCATCTTGGACACTGTTATCCTTTAGCATGGGGGCTGTGAAACTTACCACCTCTGCCTTAAGTAAGGTGAAGTTTGTTTTAGAAAAGTTTTTCACTGTGGTTTCCTTGGTTGGGGGGTGGTGGTGTGGACATCCAGAGTGATTAGTTTATGGTCTGATTTAACCAGTAACGGGTTGACCTCCGGGGCGGAACAACAATCGCTCATGTTGGTGATGACCAGGTCCAATGTTTTCACCTCTTGTAGGGGAGTTTACCAGCTAATAAAATTTTT